>NC_140216.1:11118068-11137696 GCF_951802725.1 Rutilus rutilus
AGCTCTTGTCAGAGCCTTGTGAATGTAACCTGAGGCTCGGGGCCTGAAGCACTTGGCTTTTGTAGAGGAGAGAAATCGCACACACACACACACACACGTCTCTTAGCCATCTGGACCATGAGCTGTGACCCAGCTTTCACTCAACAAGGAGGCCACTACACACACAGTCACACATGCACATATGTGCCACCACTTTCTTTGCTTTTCTTCTGTTTCTCTCTCTTCCTTTTCCATTTCCTTTTCCATCTATCACACTCCCTCATTTGTCCGCCCCTCTCCCCATCTCCTCCTCTCTCAGAAATAGACTGATCAGGACCCGAGGCGGGGAGACGGAGAAGGGGGCAGCGAGACAGAGGGATGGAGAAGGTGATCTTGCGTATCGCTTACATCTGGGAGCAGAACAATGACAGCTGCTGATGTCAAACAGGTGCTGAGCTTCAGGCCTGCAGGGAGGGAGAGGAGGGTGTGTCCGCAACCCACACACACTTGCACTCGGAGACTCTCAAATACAAGTCAAATGTTTGGCACTTCCAAAATTGGAGGACAAAATCCAACAGGGAAACCAAATTATGCTGTGGCCCAATAGAGAGTTAAGCTTGAGAAAGACAACGATGAGAAAGTTGTTTGGGTTTGCGGCTTTAATCGGGAACTAAGCTGACTAAATCAGGTCGGCAAAGGTTCAGCGGCGGCAAGGAAGCGCAATTAAACTGCAATGGGGAAAATGTGTTTTTGAGGGATTGATTCTAAATGTTTAGAGGACCCAGAGAAAAGTTTGATTGCTCAAAGGTCTCTCTTTCATAGCTAAAGAGAGTTAATGGATTTCTCAATTATGTTTTATTTATGTATCAACCTTCTCTGATTTTCTAAAAATGCATGTAAATGAGACAATTGTTGACATACAGTAAGTGTATATAATAATGAAATGAATGAGTATAGTGTAGCTCCGATTATTTTTGAGTATTGGACTAGCCTACTTAAAATAAAAAAGTAAACAAATATTGCATTTTACAGTTAAAACATTTTTTAAATAAAAACAATTAAAATATGTTTATATATAGGATATATATATATATATATATATATATATATATATATATATATATATATATAGGATATATATATGATATATATAGGATATATATATATATATATATATATTTTTTTTTTTTTTTATAAGAATAATTTAAAACATATATATCTTTTTTAAATTACCATAAAAAATAAAAAGCAATTTAAAAATAAATAAATCTCACTTTATGTAAAAAATGGTTTTAAACAAATAAAAAGGTTTTAAAGAAGAAATGTCTTACATTCCGTTAAAAAACAGTTAAAAATAAAAAGTTACAAATATTTTTTTTACTTTCACTGTGAAAATTTTTTTTTAAACAAAAACAATTTTTTTAAAAGGAATCTTTGCTTTTTGCTGTAAAAATCACTGTAAACAAAACTAATTTTTTTAAAAACTTTATAGTATGTAACAAAAAATGTACTGTCAAGGAACGTACTGATATAATACTCGATATACATCAAGAGAAATCGAAGACCGAACTGATATGATGTCATTTCGAACAAAATCAGGCCAAACCGAAGTTCATTTCGGGAGTTCGAAACAGCTTGCCAAAGCAAACTTTCTGGAACTTTCACTTCGGCTGGTAAACACCTTCGACCTACCATTGGGAATACTAGTCTATTTCTCAGGAGAAAAATCTGTGAATCATGAGACTTACTGTACATTTACATGTATTCATTTAGCAGCTAATTTTCCGCTAAGGTCTTCATTTAATCGTATTGCTCTCTAAGGAGAAACGATTGAGATGTTACAGAGAGCGCACATGTGATTTTTCCTCCTGCAGGACCAGCCTTGAGCAGTGCAGCAGACACACACTTTCTTAAAGGGAATGTCTAATGCTATTTCATGCATTCTGACTTATTTACACTGTTAAAGAGTTGGATTCTCATGCTAAACATGGCCAACGTTTAAAAAAAAACTTTTCAGGATTCATATTTAAGTTTCGGAAAGTTTTTTTTCCGAGTATGGTCCTGTATGACGTCATAAAGGGCGGAATTCCTTGTATGGGCAATTCTCCTTTTTTATTTTTTGACCACAAAATCAACAATGTCTCCAAAGAAGTGTGTTTTTGGTTGTGAGGGAAAAATAACCTTGCTCAGCTTCCCAAAGAACCCAGCGTTAGGGGAACGGTTAGTTTTTTTTCCGGGGCAGCAACAGAGTCGTGCAAGTGTGTTTGTTTCTTCCCGGCATTTCGGTGACAAATGTTTTATAAACAAGGCCCAGTTCGACGCTGGATTTGCAGATCGTTTGAAACTGAAAGATGGAGTGGTCCCGGCGCTAAAATATCCCGGTCATGAGTTGGAATTGCAGGCAGTAAATAACATCAAATGTCTGTGTTTTGTTGGCAATCGGCGCAGAAGTGCATATAATGTAAACAACACAAACGTATAGTGAATCAAAAGTTATCCAGGGATAATGCGATGATGTATTGTGCGTGACTCTTTTTTGGAAAGAATCGGTACAGCGTATCTGTCTTTTATAAATCTGATAAACTAAAGACTCTTCGGAGATACGAAGGATGAAATACTACTCTATAGTTACTCTGTGTGTGTTGTGTGCCCTTTTACTGACCAGCTATTATTTAGAAAACAGCAAAGACTGCAGTGACTGTGACAACTGAGCCACATGCCAAAACACAGTTTCTGTCTCCCGTTCAAATATGTCTGTCAGCTCTGCCAAATGACTGGAGTGAAAGGCACAGTTGTTTACGCTGCAGTTGTTGTAGACGGAGATGTGAGAGTGATTTTCAGGTTACTACAACAGAAGTGCTGAATGAATCTGAGAACATTCACACACACATGCTATTGCATGTCTGGCAGATCAGATAACACCTTCATAATAGTTACAGTAGCGGCAGCGTAACATTAATGCAGTCACAGTTCATCAGGGTCGTTTGCCTCATACAATTAACACTGGTTATAAAACTCCACTCATTCACACCTGGCTTTATCAGTCCTGTGAGCACAGGAACTTAATTGGATGTTCTGATTTGCACCTCTAAAGCCCTACATGCATTCCATCCCTGTCTAATCACTTTGAATTATTCAGGCATTTTTAGGTGCTTAATCAATGTTTTAGAGCTCACGACAACATGGGCTTAAATCCAACACTGTTATCATTTTCTCCAGATATATCATCCCTAAGGGCCAAAATGCAGAGCTGCATTGCAGTGAAGACAAACTTTTTAGACAATGCAAGGGTGTCAGGCTGTAACAGTAAACAGTAACATTTCATAGCTCCACAACACAATCTATGCAAACCTGTGACTGTGAGTGCAATTACAATTAGACCCTAATTACGTGTCAGACTGTAATTCAGTGTGGGTCGGTATGTTGTACTAGTATGTTCAACGGGACTGTGGCCTAATTTAAAACATTTCTAGCCGTAGTCTAATAACCAAACATTACAGTAAATATTAGCTGAATGGTTAATTTAGTTTATTTTAAATTAATTTCAGGTCCGTCTCAATTAGTTCCCTAGTTAGGTTGGCCATTTTAAGGGCTGTCTCAATCGCAAAATCCTTCCCTTGGTTTTTTACGGTGCATTGTGGGATTTTTAAGGAGCATCAATGCTCACTATGTTCTTTTAACAGAAATTCTAAAACGTGAAACATAAATTGCGCAAACCAACCATAATTTGAACATAATCTAGCTAGAATTTATAATTAATGTATGGCTGAAATGTTACAGGTATATGTAATAAAAATGTATCATAATGTACTTCAGATAAAAAAATAAAGTCAGTAAAATATCAGTTCTGCTGTCGTTCATAAATCACAGCAGTAACGTTGTACAACGATGGCACTGTCATGCCACCATCAGTGTCCCAATGTGAGCCAGGGTCCTTACTAGTGCCCAAAATTGTGTCTGCAGCAAAAAAAAACTAAACAAAAGGAATGTTGTCAGGATCTAAATGCAGCAACTACTTTATATGGAAACAAACTCAAATCTTCACAAAACATACAGGAATCTCAGGAAATAGAACAGACCAACCAACTTAGTAACGACAAAAGCAGACAACTAGACAGGACTAAACAGAGGGCTTAAATACACAGCAAAGGAACTAATTAGACTAATTAATGACACACTTGAACTAAAACTCAAATTAATCTATAACTATGGTGACAGGCAGGGAAACACGAGGAGGACACAACCAATTAACACACTGACAAAACACTAGACCAGAAATACAAACATGAATGAAAAAACTCAAAACATTATAGTACCCCGCCCTCCTGGAAGGCGCGTCCTTGTGCCGTAATACATCCACAGGATTGGGAGGGTGGGCGTCCTGGAGGCTGACCAGGGCTGGGTTGACAGAAGAGGCAGCCTCCTGGGTGGCACCGGCAGTTCAGGGGGCCAGGGAGGTGTCGGTAGCTTGGCTTGGCCACTCTGCCCAGGGACGTACAGCCCCCTCCTTCCCCCCCAAAAATAGGAGGAGCTATGGGGTTATGAGGTGGAGCACGCTCTTGGGCTGAAGCAGACTCTGGAAGGGGCTCTTGGGCTGGAGCGGGCTCATGGGCTGGAGTCATCACTGGACTCTGGTCAGGGGCTGGAGTCAATATGCATGTAGCAGCGATGTACAGAGAAAGTAGGCTACCACTTCTTCCATACCACCAGTGCAGACCTGAAGAGCAGGCACTGAAATGGCTTCCTCTGGAACAGACTCAGGGATTCCACTCACTGGAACGGACTCTGGAACTTCCCTCACTGGAACGGCTCTCAATGGAACGGACTCTGGAACGTACTCGGGAACTTCTCTCACTGGAACGGACTCGGGAACTTCTCTCACTGGAACAGACTTCTCACTGGAACGGACTTGGGAACTTCTCTCACTGGAACGGACTCGGAAACTTCTCACACTGGAACAGACTCGGGAACTTCTCTCACTGGAACAGGCTTGGGAACTTCTCTCACTGGAATGGACACGGGAACTTCTCTCACTGGAACAGACTCGGGAACTTCTTTCACTGGAACGGCTTTCACTGGAACGGACTTGGAAAATTCTCTCACTGGAACGGACTCTGGAACAGACTTGGAAACTTCTCTCACTGGAACGGGTTCTGGAATGTACTCGGGAACTTCTCTCACTGGAACAGACTCTGGAACGGACTCGGGAACTTCTCTCACTGGAACGGCTCTCACTGGAACGTACTCGGGAACTTCTCTCACTGGAACAGACTCTGGAACGTAATTGGGAACTTCTCTCACTGGAACGGACTCGGGAACTTCTCTCACTGGAATGGACTCGGGAACTTCTCTCACTGGAACTTCTCTCACTGGAATGGACTCGGGAACTTCTCTCACTGGAACGGACTCGGGAACTTCTCTCACTGGAACTTCTCTCACTGGAACGGACTCTGGAACTTCTCTCATTGGAACGGACTCGGGAACTTCTCTCACTGGAACAGCTCTCACTGGAACGTACTCGGGAACTTCTCCCACTGGAACAAACTCAGAAACTTCTCTCACTGGAACGGACTCTGGAACTTCTCTCACTGGAACAGACTCGGGAACTTCTCTCACTGGAACAGACTCGGGAACTTCTCTCACTGGAACGGACTTGGGAACTTCTCTCACTGGAACTTCTCTCACTGGAACGGACTCTGGAACTTCTCTCACTGGAACGGACTCGGGAACTTCTCTCACTGGAACAGCTCTCACTGGAACGTACTCGGGAACTTCTCCCACTGGAACAAACTCAGAAACTTCTCTCACTGGAACGGACTCTGGAACTTCTCTAACTGGAACAGACTCGGGAACTTCTCTCACTGGAACAGACTCGGGAACTTCTCTCACTGGAACGGACTTGGGAACTTCTCTCACTGGAACAGCTCTCACTGGAACGGACTCTGGAATGTACCCCACTGGAACGGACTCGGAAATTTCTCCCACTGGAACAGACTCTGGAACGGACTCGGGAACTTCTCTCACTGGAACGGCTCTCACTGGAACGGACTCTGGAACGTACCCCACTGGAACGGACTCGGAAATTTCTCCCACTGGAACAGACTCGGGAACTTCTCTCACTGGAACAGACTCGGGAACTTCTCTCACTGGAACAGACTCGGGAACTTCTCTCACTGGAACGGTTCTCACTGAAATGGACTCTGGAACGTACTCAGGAACTTCTCCCACTGAAATGGACTCGGGAACTTCTCTCACTGGAACAGACTCTGGAACGGACTCTGGAACGGACTCGGGAACTTCTCTCACTGGAACGTACTCGGGAACTTCTCTCACTGGAATGGACTCGGGAATCCCTTGGCTAGTGGCTGACATGCTGCTTTCTGCCTTGCTCTCACAGATGGTGAATGGGGAACCGTTGTTGAGGTGTACCCACTCCACGTTCTCCTAAAGGCTCATTTTTGGGCAAGCGCGCTCTTGTCTCCACATTGAGGCTTGTCCGGAAAAGCACACATGCTGTTGTCATCATAAGGGACGAGATGGCAAAGGTCCAGAAATACCTGTGTGTGCCTGTGTGTGCCTCGGACTGGTTCCCCTGCGAGAGGAGGAGGATTATTTTAGCTGCTACTAGATCCATGTTATGGTCTTCTATTCTGTCACAGTCGCTGTTTGCAGCAAAAAAGAAAGTAGTCAGGATCTAAATGCAGCAGCTACTTTAATTAGAAATAAACTCAAATCTTCACAAACAGGAATCTCAGAAGATAGAACAAATTAACCAACTCAGGAATGACAATAGTAGACAACTAGACAGGACTAAACAGAGGACTTAAATACACAGCAGACAGAGGAACTAATGAGACTAAATAACGAGACACATCTGAACTAAAACACAAATCAATCTGTAACTATGGTGACAGACAGGGAAACAAGAGGAGGACAGAACCAATTAACACACTGACAGCAGAACACTAGACCAGAAATACAAACATAAATGAAAACAAACTCAAAACGTGACATGCACGATACTGATTCATGACCTAGTGAGCTTGGAAACTGACTGAGATGCACTCCTAGGATATTTTGAGATTTTATTGAAAGAGGAAGTTGAGATGACAGTAAATGATGGACGAGGAGGAGGAGGAGGGTTTTGATGGTTTTCCATGTTAGTTTTTGGTCAGGTCATCACA
The DNA here is from genome assembly GCF_951802725.1 of Rutilus rutilus. Taxonomy (NCBI): domain Eukaryota; kingdom Metazoa; phylum Chordata; class Actinopteri; order Cypriniformes; family Leuciscidae; genus Rutilus; species Rutilus rutilus. The sequence goes on from NC_140216.1 coordinate 11,125,232, forward strand.
TTTGGATTGGAACAAGCTATCACATTATTTAAATTTGATACATTTAAACAATATAATAATGATAATATATGTTCTGAAAAATGATTTTGTAGCAATAACTGTTATAACTGTTGTTGGCTTATAGTGATATAGTGTGAAAGTACGGACAAGGATGCATTCAATTGTCAAAAGTTACTATAAAGACATTTATAATGTTTAAAGATTTTTATTTCAAATAAATTCTGTTCTTCTGAACATTCTATTTATCAAAGAATCCTGAAAAAAAATTGGCTTCCACAAATTAAGCAGCACAACTGTTTTCAACATTTATTATTATTATTATTATTATTATAATTTTCATCAGAGTAATAATGTTTCTTGAGCACCAAGTCAGCATATTAAAATGATTTCTGAAGAATCATGTGACACTAAAGACTGGAGTAATGATGCTGATAATTCAGCTTTGATATCACAGGAATAAATTAATTTTTAATTATTAATATTTCATAATATTACTGTTTTTACTGTATTTGTGATCAAATAAATGACTTAAAAAAAATTAAAAATTAAAAATCCACACTAAATGGTAGTATAACTACACAACTAGCCCCCAGTATCCCAACTGTACACAAGTCATATGGACCTTTTTTTTTTTACTTGACAGCAGTGAGTAAAATATGACAGATTTGTCATATTTGGGTGAACTATTTCTTTAAAGTTGTTCTTTGGTAAATATATGGTTCATTTGAGAGGACCAGAGCTGAACTGAATGACCATGAGGAACACTAACCACGGAAAGCAGAGTCAAACCCTACAACTGCACACAGACACAACCCAAACAATACAGCAACCATTCCACGAGTGCTAGTGGTCACACACAACACCTCCTTCCTGACTCATGAGACTTCACCTCTAAACACCCAGGTCAAACATTCTTAGCATGTTTTGAGAGTATAGGGAAAAGCATGTTTACGGTGATTTAGGAACATCCAGAAATATCAGACCTCAAGCATGTCGGGGAGGTGAACTAATGAGGCATGTGGGCGAGGTGCATGCCGGCTAAGATATCTCTCGTTCTCCTCTTGTCTCCTGCTCATCTCTGGTGGGTTTTGTTGTATGACCACAGGGACAGTGCTGCTTCCCTGACAGGGCTGGGAAAAATTTCAGGAATCCGCTCCGCACCGCGATAACCCTCCAAACTGTTTACGTTTGGAAAGACAAGAGAAAAACAGACAGAAATGGCAGCGGGGGGAGAAGAGGAAGGAGGGAGGCACAGGATAGAAGGATCGGAGGCTTTGGGTGGGATTGCATTCTAGGCCCTGACACACGTAATGCTACATAAAGCACAGAAAACATGGGTAACATTCACTGCATGCTGAGGTATCAAGTGGAAAAGCATGTGAGACAGTCTGCTGGTCTTGTTCCAGTAAATGTTAATAGTTATGTTACCCATAATTAATTTGGAAATAAATACTCTGCTAAAGGCGCTAACACTAATGCAAAACCATGAAAGTGTGCACTACACAGGAATGCTATATTACAGAGATGAACACTCTTATCACCAGTGTTTGCTATAAGAAAGCAACGCTATTGCTCTTACTTTTTTAACTCATCCTGCTATTGACATGAATGATATGTCAAATTGTTTGGCTTGTGTAGGAAAGTTTTTCTAAGCGATCAAAGTGATATGATTTTCACCTGCTACATGATAAATCATGGCAAAAAAATTCTGTAAACTTACTTTGAAGGAGGAACACAAGCCCAGAATATCATATAGACTTGGGAGTGAGAGCTTTTGACTTGATCCAGTAAGCAAGACCCTAGCAACCACTAAACAACACCTTAGTAATTGCACAGCAACATACTACAATAGGGGTTATGCGGAACATACTTCCGGGTTCTACAAAACGGGTATAACTACTTCCGGTCGTCAGCTTCTGAGGTAAACACAGCGTAGGAATGGCGACCTTTTATAGCCGGTGTTTACAGGAGCTACCCATTCTATCCATTTCAGATGTACATCGTATTGCCAAACGGACGTCCAGAGCCCCGAGTACTCCGTTAGATAAAGGATTTAAGTTTTTACGCCTCCTCATTTATTCATGATTATGAAGGTATGTAAGTTAGTATATGTAGCTTTTGCTAATGGCACCCGATGTAGAGTTAGCTAACTATCAGTAAGTTAGTTTAGACTTGTATGCTATCATAGTAGTTTAACCTTTTATATTTGCTTGCAGACGATTAAAACAATCAAATGAAGACTGCATTTTTTCTATTTTTTTAATTTATTTTTTCTGATACTTAAGCATTCGTGACATTTTTATTAAAATAGAAATAAGAATTGTATTCTAAAAAAAGCGCAAAATAAGTTACCTCAGAGATAACCTACCGCTGCAGATGCGTACGGTAATGCAAACCGGAAATGTTTATACCCGTTTTCCGGTTCGAACGTTGGGCGTTCCGCATAACCCCTATTACCTTAGAACACCACAGTATGTTCATAGCAACACTCTAGCAACCAGCCACAACATCCAAGTAACTCCATAGCAACATGCTAAAACTGCCTCACAATTCTATAACATTCACATAGCAGCACCCTGGCAACAACCCACAACATAGCAACATACTACAATTACCTTAAAACACCATAGTATACTCATAGCAACCATCCGCAACATGCTAAAACTGCCTCACAATTCTATAACATTCACATAGCAGCACCCTGGCAACAACCCACAACATAGCAACATACTACAATTACCTTAAAACACCATAGTATACTCATAGCAACCATCCGCAACATGCTAAAACTGCCTCACAAAACTATAACATTCACATAGCAGCACCCTGGCAACCACTCACAACATAGCAACATACTACAGTTACCTTAGAACACCATAGTATGTTCATAGCAACACTCTAGCAACCACCCACAACACCAAAGTAGCTGCATAGCTACATGCTGAAACTGCCTCACAATACTATAACATTCACAGAGCAGCACCCTGGCAACCACCCACAATACCCTAACAACCACTAGCATATCCTAGTAACCTACTAAAACCACCCTAGAACTCCATAGCAACCACCCACAACACTTAAATAACTTTATAGCAACATGCCAAAACCAGCTTTCAATACCACAGCATTCACATAACAACATCCTGGCAACCACCCATAGCAACATGCTAAAATTTCCTACCATAGTATCTGGCTGATTAGCAACATTCTAACAACCAAAAGGCAATGCACTAAAACCACTAAGAGCACCATGGCAACCATATAGAAACACCCTTGCAGCTAATCAAGCATGTAAATCTGCTCTTATCTAGCTTTTAGTGTTTAGCCTATAAGACGTTCAAACATAATCGTTAGCATGCAATGCTTTAAAGACGAAGCTTTCTACATCTTTGAGAATTACATGTGTGGGATATGACCATGAAAACTTTGAGCACACACAATACAAATAAGCATTATGGCCGAAGAACTATAGACAGCTTCTTTTACAGTAAACAAACAGTATTTTGCAGAGTTACGGCTATGGGAACATTTTAGCATTTACAGTAATTACCGTGACCCTTGAATTTCATAAGAAATCCACAGGGATGGTCTGTTTCTGTTGTTTTCATTTCACACATGTTGATTCTAAAATCCCTGACTTCATTAATAACATCTCATTTCACCTAACAGACTTGATCCTGATCTTATCTAAGCCATATCTCTCCGTCTCCTGGCGTTTGTAATCTCTTTATGCAAATCTGGGCAACACAAACAGCAGCTACCTCACTGGCTTTCTTCTGGATGTGGAAGGTGCTTAATATACAGGTTTGGGAGGCTCTAGTGCTTGTGCAATGCGCTAGATCCAACAACTGTTTGTTTTGGGTTATGAGATTGACATTCTTTGGAATTTGCTGGAAAAACAAAAACATCTTTTGTGTACTGGAGAGGGCTCGGAAAGGAAAGCCAGGGTTTTGTGGAGTTGTTTTCTGACTTTGGTTGTAGACATCAGAATTCCAGTCGAGCTCACAGAGAGCCGGGCGTCTCATCTAAACAACAACACACACAAAAAAAAACTCTGTCAAAAGAATCTCAGAAGAATATATCCTCATTTTAATTTGAGAAAAAAAGCACAAATAACTAGAATTTTATCTTATAAGTAAAGTAAGTGGATTACCTTACAAAACTCGCTGACATGATGTCAAAAGAGCCCCCCATTGAAATGTGCCTTGATAAAATATAACCATTTATTAGACACTCTTCAATATTTGCAATACCAATTAGGTGTAGGACTGACTATATGTAGTTAATCTTGAGATACATTAAAACTAGACAGATGGTCTTGAACCAGACCTGGGATGGGATAATGAGCCTCAACTGTCTGAAGGACAGTGGAACACCTTGAAGACCAAACCCAAATTAAAGCCATTACTCTTCATTTCCTTTGTATTCACAGTTCATCGCCAACCTTCACAAAAGGACATATTGTGTGTCTGTATGTGTTCTGGTACAGTTATCTTTGTGAGGAGTTATCTTGAGTTTTAGACCATCAGAGCGAGGACCTTTTAGCCAGGGTTCTCACTTTCTGACACCCCTATAAAGGGCTGTTTGAGGGTTAAGACTTGGTTAGGCAGTGGTGGACAGTAACCAACTATTTCTACTTTGTTACTATATGATTATTTTTTTACTGTACTAAAGCATAAAAAATACCATCATATGTTTTCAAATAGGAAACATGCTAAGTTCACACCTGAAAAACAACTCTCTCTAATATTTTTGAAATTGGAATGCAGTACCCATTTCAACCGCTACTGCACCTTTAATTGTCAAGTAGCCAGCACTAGTCAATAAGGAAGTTACTATTTTTCAGTAGCATGACAGTATCTCAGCTGTCTTCAGAAAAGTGTAGCTAAACCAGCTCCTAACAAGCTACTTTTGCGTTTTATTGCTCAAAAACTGATATTTACTCCATACCGAACTGCTTTTGAATACAATGTGGCATCCTATTCATTGGCAACAATATAAACATTACCCCCACGATATTGTATACATTCAGATAGATAGGTTACTGAAGATTATGGAATTTTGTTATTTTCACTGTAAAATACAAAGTCAGTGGGATCCTTTTTTTTTTTTTTTGATGAACTATGCCTTTAAATTACGAGCATAGCTTGTAGCTTATGATTCTACAGTTTCAAAGTAGCTTTGAGTGAGGACTGTGGTACGGCCTATAATCAGCCCTCAAATTCAAGCTAATAAATGGTTCAGTTCTTTTTCCCTTTTGCAAATCAAGGCTCTAAATCAGTAATAAGTCAACATGCTTTGCTGACCTCATTCATTAGAGTTAGATGAGCTGTCAGCCTGCCAGATCTCTCTATGAAGGAAAACAATGTGTTCTCATAAAACAGTACAGTGTGGAGCCCTGATGACCGGAATACATCAATTAAACTTCCCCATACTTTCATAAACAAATAGAGAAAGCTCACAAGACCACTTAAACCATGGTAACCACAGTATTTTATATACTCTCACCACTTGACTGGTGTTTGCTAAGGCAATATCACTATTATTAAAGTTTTTTTTTTTTAACAGTTCATCCAATCAATCAAAATGTATAGTCAGAGACATCTGTTTTACAACATATAACCCACATTAAAGGAGGAGGCAGTCAAATCCTATCTAGGCACCAGAAAATCATACTGACATAAGTGTGGGCCAGTAAGAAACCAACTAGCAATCACTTAGAACACCCTAGCAACATTTTTGGTTTCCCAAAGATCCTTTCAGTGAACAGTTCTTAAAAGAACAACTTTTTTTCTTAGTGAGAAGAAAATCTTAATAATCTAAAGAACCCTTTCCAGTATAAAAAAAACCTTTTGTACAACGAAAAGTTTACATGGATGTGTAAGGTTTTTAATGGAACCATAGATGCCAATAAAGAATTTTTAAGACTGTAATAACAGTCAACACTTAATGGCAGCACCATTAAAAGCACCACATTTCTTAAATATTAAGGTACTTTATTGGCATCTATGATCCATGAAGAACCTTTCCACTGCACAGAAAGTTATTTATAGTGGAAAAAGGTTTAAAATGGTTCTTTAAAAGAACTGTTAAATGAAAGGTACTTTAGGGAACCCAGAATGGTTCTTCTGTGGCATCACTGAATAAAAAAAAACTTTCAGTTGCAGACACATTTTCTTCACAAATTGCAAAACTTTAATTTCATGCAAGGCTTACATAACAGCTCCAGTGGATGGAATGAAATTAGTGGATATGTTTTATGATTACAACGTGCCATAGCAATATCTTTAATAAAATGTCACAAAAGGCTCCATATGAAACACCTTCAGACATCTGAAGTGACAGATATAACACATGATCATTCATTTTTCTTTAAACAGACATGTGACATAAGGCCAAATAAAAGCCTTGGCTTTCCCGGAAGTGTTTGCTATATGATGTTTGGTTAAAGTGGTAAAAGAGAACGAAGGCAAAATATAGTAATGTGATTTCAATGCTGTTACGATCCATCAAATGTGTACATACAGTGGGGAGAACAAGTATTTGATACACTGCCGATTTTGCAGGTTTTCTCACTTACAAAGCATGTAGAAGTCTATAATTTTTATCATAGGTACTCTTCAACTGTGTGACGGAATCCAAAACAAAAATCCAGAAAATCACATTGTATGATTTTTAAGTAATTAATTTGCATTTTATTGCATGACATAAGTATTTGATACATCAGAAACGCAGAACTTAATATCTGGCACAGAAACCTTTGTTTGCAATTACAGAGATCATACGTTTCCTGTAGTTCTTGACCAGGTTTGCACACACTGCAGCAGGGATTTTGGCCCACTCCTCCATACAGACCTTCTCCAGATCCTTCAGATTTCAGGGCTGTTGCTGGGCAATACGGACTTTCAGCTCCCTCCAAAGATTTTCTATTGGGCTCAGGTCTGGAGACTGGCTAGGCCACTCCAGGACCTTGAGATGCTTCTTACAGAGCCACTCCTTAGTTGCCCTGGCTCTGTGTTTCAGATCGTTGTCATGCTGGAAGACCCAGCCACGACCCATCTTCAATGCTCTTACTCAGGGAAGGAGGTTGTTGGCCAAGATCTCGCGATACATGGCCCCATCCATCCTCCCCTCAATACGGTGCAGTCGTCCTGTCCCCTTTGCAGAAAAGCATCCCCAAAGAATGATGTTTCCACCTCCATGTTTCACGGTTGGGATGGTGTTCTTGGGGTTGTACTCATCCTTCTTCTTCCTCCAAACACGGCGAGCGGAGTTTAGACCAAAAAGCTCTATTTTTGTCTCATCAGACCACATGACCTTCTCCCATTCCTCCTCTGGATCATCCAGATGATCATTGGCAAACTTCAGACGGGCCTGGACATGCGCTGGCTTGAGCAGGGGGACCTTGCATGCGCTGCAGGATTTTAATCCATGACGGCGTAGTGTGTTACTAATGGTTTTCTTTCAGACTGTGGTCCCAGCTCTCTTCAGGTTATTGACCAGGTCCTGCCGTGTAGTTCTGGGCTGATCCCTCACCTTCCTCATGATCATTGATGCCCCACGAGGTGAGATCTTGCATGGTGCCCCAGACCGAGGGAGACTGACCGTCATCTTGAACTTCTTCCATTTTCTAATAATTGCGCCAACAGTAGTTGCCTTCTCACCAAGCTGCTTGCCTATTGTCCTTTAGCCCATCCCAGCCTTGTGCAGGTCTACAATTTTATCCCTGATGTCCTTACACAGCTCTCTGGTCTTGGCCATTGTGGAGAGGTTGGAGTCTGTTTGACTGAGTGTGTGGACAGGTGTCTTTTATACAGTTAACAAGTTCAAACAGGTGCAGGTAATACAGGTAATGAGTGGAGAACAGGAGGGCTTCTTAAAGAAAAACTAACAGGTCTGTGAGCCGGAATTCTTACTGGTTGGTAGGTGATCAAAATATATGTCATGCAATAAAATGCGAATTAATTATTTAAAAATCATACAATGTGATTTTCTGCATTTTTGTTTTAGATTCCGTCACTCACAGTTAAAGTGTACCTATGATAAAAATTACAGACCTCTACATGCTTTGTAAGTAGGAAAACCTGCAAAATCGGCAAATGTATCAAATACTTGTTCTCCCCACTGTACATTCATCTGAATGCCAACAGAAACACGCACAGAAATGTGCAAATTGAAGTATCAGAGAGACAATGACTGTGCTGTAGTCTCTCTAGTTCAGTAATGGATCTATGATAGCTGGGTTAGTGTTCGGTGTGCTCTAGGTTAAGTGAGTCTTATTCAAGAGCCCTGGATACTTTGCGTAACACTCTGCATTTATCATGAAAACTCCTCACATTCTCAGCAGGTCACGCAAATTCAATTTTATCATCCTGGCAGTTTATTCAGCCACCTTTCTTGCAGGCATGGCTGACCAAATCAATTTCTCTTAAAAATCCCATATATACTTCAGAGAAACACAAAGTGACAATCTATTACATTAGACCAAAGTAAATTTCAGATGGCTCAGGAAACAATAGTTCAACCAAAAATTAAGATTATTTCATCATTTATTTACCCTCAATTTGTGCCACATCTGTATGACTTCCTCCTTCTGTGAAACTCAAAACAAGATATTTTTCACTTTCTCTGTCCATTCAATAAAAGTTTGTGGGGTAAGGTTCCTTACAGGTTTTTTTTAACCTTGCAGATTAATAAATATTAATAAAATGATAAAGAATTGACAAAAATGATCAAATATTGACTGAAACATTGTAAAGAAATGCTGAAATATTGATATTTTAGCAACATCACCTCTGAACTGGCTCTTTTTTTTTTTTAGGCCATATCATACTGTCGATTGCCTTTTTGTCAGTTTTAGGGACAGACATCACTGGTCATGTTGCATCTCTATCTACTTCACACTGTCCTAAGGGAATGGATGAGGCAAAAAGACCCTTCTAATCCTTCTGTCACCCAGAAACACTCACACACACTGACCAGTGCTTTACAGGTCAATGGCACACTTCTGCCTCACAGACAAGAGCTGAGCGGGATTGGAGTCTGATTGAATGTCCTGGGTTAATTCTAGTCTCAGCACGCACGCACACACACACACACACACACACACACACACACACACACACACACACACACACACACACACACACAGATACACACTACGATTATATTGACTAGATGAGGTCTGCTGGGCAGTTCAGCGGCAACCAAAGAGAAAGTAGGACTACAAGCACAGGACGGACAATACCAATAAAAATGAATGTGAATAAGCTGGCATCATGACATGATGGGAAATTTGGTATGTTGTGATCTTGAAAACGTACACATATTCACGTAATAACTGATTTATGTATTAAGGTAAATCTCACAAAAAAACAAACCAAAAAAAAAAAAACATCCAGCCAACACAAAACAAACAAAACAAAAAAAAGGAATTATATTTTGAATATTTGTATGATCATTACGATTTTTGCATTGGGACATTATTTTCATGACAATTAAGCATAATGGCACATTTCATTTTCATTACCATAATGCAAAAAACATCAGCACTAGTCATGCATGCAATTTTTTTGAACATTTTATTACAGAAATAATAAACGATAATAGATAATAAAAGAACATTTTATTAATGTAATGCAAAAAATATAATTAGGATTTCTGTAATGCAAAATATCTTATTTCCATTACCATAATAATTACATAATACAGTAATACCAAGTTCTGGCATGAAACTCTAGACGCTGCAGGCTGATAGGTCCTTAACTCATTTGGTAGCGATCGCATCGTCATCTAGCACAGCTGATTGGTTGCTGTTGCATCAGCGATAAGCCAATAAGCTGCAGCTCTACATTCAAACACCAGGAGTGTTGCTGTTAGCAGTATGCAACACGATTTCAGAAACCCTCCACCTTTCCCAGCTCCACCTGTGTAGATCTGCTATGGGGTTATTTAATGTGTGTTACATGTGCAGCAACAGCAGCATGTCTTACATGCTCACAGCAATGTCTGTGAATGTATTAGCATTAGCAAGTCTCGGTACATGCTCTGCAGCAGCAGCATAGCAGAACTATTCCACCAAGGCCACATACATTAACATTGCAACATGAGAGTTGTCATGACAGAATTACTTTAATGCAAATTATGTCATTAATAAAAAAACACATACAAAAAAAACATCATTATTACCATCTTAAGGCAAAAAAAAAAAGTGTCTAATTGCACCAACCACAGTCTGGTTGAGCCAGCCAAAATTTCAAAACAAACCCATTCAGTAGCAGGAGTGTTTACAGAAGGATAGTGGATTTACCTTTTGTTGCAACTGACACAGTTCAAATCCACCTTTTATGATTTTAATAGATATAATCATATACACTGAACATGTTTTTATCATTGCATTTTACAATGTAGGCAGCAATACTATCTGGCATTATTTGCACTAAATATAAATAGCAACTAATACCTATTTCCACATAGTGCAAAGACAATTCCGCTATTTTCACTGTGTAAATAGAATCCATCGATATTTGTACTCTGTAGGCCTACGCCTCTGCAAAAATGAGTGTAATGCAAAACATTAAATGTGCTTAAATGTCATGAACAATGACAAAATGCAAACCATCTATGGCCCTAAAAATAGGCTAAACTTTCTTTATGCAATATATACAGAGTGGGCCATTTATATGGATACACCGTAATAACATGGGAATGGTTGGTGATATTAAAGTCCTGTTTGTGGCACATTAGTATATGTATATATCACCACCCATCTTGAGGAGTTTGCCCCCTCACATATACTAATGTGCCACAAACAGGACTTTAATATCACCAACCATTCCCATGTTATTACGGTGTATCCATATAAATGGCCCACCCTGTATATATATATATATATATTTTTTTTTTTTAAATAAATATGACCCAGACATTCATGACAGGTTTTATGGTTCATTCTTCAATAGTTTTATGGTCAATACATTCTATACATTTCTATACATCTATGTTAAACAATCATCAATACCTCAAAATAGGCATTACGGGAACTAACAGGCAGTTAATGATTATATAGAAGAGGTCTGTCAATTGTAATTGATCTTGACTATAATGAAGTCTTGCTGAGGTGAGCGATATGGAAGGAATGAGGCCGTCTGGTGGGGTAGTGACCCACCATCTTCATTCATCAGTGCATATGGTTCCTAACTCTGTGAACTGACCACACAGTTGAAGTGATCTCATCTTTGGAACAGGATTAATCAAAGATCCGGTTCAATCAGAGAGCAAGCATGTTTCCAGATCAAGATAGAAGGGAGGGAGGGAGGGAGGGAGGGAGAGAGAGAGAGAGAGAGAGAGAGAACGCTTGTCCAATACAACCTGAAATACATTTGCACCCTGCAGAGAACGGCCCATTTCTGGCTTAGAGTTTGACAAAAAATTACAAGTGTGTCCTGAAATGGCACACAGCACTCAGACAGAAAGTGGCTGGCGGTGCCCTTACCTTGGCACTAGTCAAACGGAAAGGAAGAAGGCAGGAGAAACAGACAGAGAGAGAGAGAGAGAGAGAGAGAGAGAAAGGGAGAGAGACTGAGAGATGGCCTGTCTCCTCTCTATCTGACAGGGACAAAGAGCTCTCTGATAAGAACGGCAAAAAAGGAGGGATGGATGGAGGGAAGGTGGAGGGATAAAGGAAGGGTAAGGTCAGAGAACATCCTGGAACATCCCGACACAATGTGTGTTTGTGTGGGCACGTGTGTGTGTGTGTGTGTGTGTGTGTGTGTGTGTGCGTGTGTGTGTGTGTGTGTGTGTATCCTGGTACGAAAGGAAGGGATGTGATGCCGCACAGGCAGAGAATGACATTTGCATGCATGAGATTTTGTGTGTGACAGGTCTATATCTGGTGAGCTAAAAATTCACATTCCCTTTATTTTTCCATGCTTCCAACATAAGTGATAGGTGTTATATAAGTCCACGGCAACTATAAATATCTCCCTACCTCAGAGTGATTTTTGGGTATCTGAACAATTCATAAATCGCATCTGATGTCGCCAAAGACAGGAGTTCTTGGAGACAGACAGAGAAACTAGGCAACAAATTCAATTTCCCTATCCTTGTATCTACATTTGGTCTCTCAACTGGCAAAAACAAGCTCCATCAAATCGCCGTGTCGCCGAAAAGGCTTGTTGTCAAGTGATGTTGAGGCTTGACGTGACAGATGCCACTTTAGATTTGTTTGTACATACGTCAGTGTTTACGTTCCTCAACTGCTGGTGTTGTAAAAGATCAAAATTTGCATTTCACGGCATGGAAGGTAGACTGCGTCTACAGATGATCTACCAATGACCAGCCACTACTGGAGGACTATGCAAAGTATCTATTCAGCTATGTTTAGCCTTCTTTTTTAGCACTTTTGAAATCAAAATATCAAAATTCAAAACAGTCTTTGAAATAGTTCACATCCCAATCCAAACC